>NW_027271969.1:7500-14086 GCF_040938485.1 Diadema antillarum | reverse complement strand
CACTCAAAATCTCTATCCTACAAACTATGTCAATACCTTTAATAACTTCTCATAACTTTTCTGCAAAGCTTAGAAGCTGTCTGTCTGTACTATGTATTATCCACAAAACATACAAATTAAAAAATGGACTTCTATCAGTGCTTAAGAATTGATAATGATAAAAACTGCATGTTAAAAATTGAACACAAAAGTACCTTCACATATTTTCCAACCATGCTTTGATAACTTCACAAGTTCAAAATCACAGTGCACATACTAGTCCATACTAGCATTGCACATTACAAAAAATTTGCTTTAACACTGAAAATAAGAATTGCACCTTGTATAATAGATAAAATTTTTGCTGGCGTGAACACCAATGGGACATATACATCAATACAATATACACACTTTCTTACAGTGACATCAAGTCTAGGTTTAAGCACTATTCTTGTGAACAAAGATGACAACACATAGTACAAACTATCCATACGCCCTGCTTAATTGTGCAAGCTTCTATTCTGCTTGTATACATGGCGATCATGCTCTTTCAAACATGAATTAAGGCCAAAGCCTGTCATCACAGTTAAGTAGCAGTTCATACAACCCTTTCCTCTGAGGACCAAACAACCTGACTTCATCAGAACAGCGTTTAAAGAGCTGTTCCAGTAATCATTCATACTGCATGTACAATAACGCTTCAAACCATCTGAGCAGAAAGAAGGCAAACTCGCCTGCCAATCCAAGCAGGAAATCTTCCTTTGAAAACACTCTCCAACCATCAATGAACTCTTCAGCCATTAG
This sequence comes from Diadema antillarum, assembly GCF_040938485.1. NCBI lineage: Eukaryota > Metazoa > Echinodermata > Echinoidea > Diadematoida > Diadematidae > Diadema > Diadema antillarum. Next base: position 13,303 of record NW_027271969.1, on the reverse strand, counting down.
ACAGCTGTGGCGTCAGCTGTGGGCTACTGGATGTCTCATCCAGAGAGGCCCCTACACCAGATGATGATGACGAAGAAGCATTGCCAATGTGGGTGTGGTGCAAGGAATGTTTGCGTCGCTTGTGCTCCTCCAGCTCGGAAGCAGTCTTGAACCGCCGCTTCTTACACAGCTCGCACTTGTACGCCTTCCAGCCAGTCAGCGAGAAGTAGTCAAAACTGCCATCGGCGTTGTAGCTGCTCTTGATGCGTTCCTCCTCGTCGCGGTCGAGCTTCCGCTTCCTCTCGGGAATCTCCCGATAGATGTTGAAAGTGGACTTCCGGCTGCGCTTCTTCAAGTCCGTGTCCTTGCCACTCTGCTCCTCCTGTGAGGTATTGTTCCCTGATGACTGGTCACTCCATGCCACAGCAGCTCTCTCTCCAGAGTAGAGCCCAGAAGACCCGCTGATGGCTCGGTGCACTTGACGTGTGATATCTTCCACCTGCACCAGCTCCTGGCTGGACTCACTGCTTCCACCATGCTCCAGCATGGGTGGCCGCCTCCTCTCAAAGCTCCGCATCTCCCCACCACCCTGCATGGATGGAGATCTCTCTAGGTTGGAGTAGATGAAACTGTCCGGTTTTCGCCCAGGTCTGTGTGATGTGCTGGTGATGCTGGGTGATGCTGACTTGTCATCAGCATTCTGCCTGATCAACATGTGATGTTGCAATCCCCTGTGGTAGTGGTGCCATGGAACTCCGTGATGTCCAACCATGCCTACTCTACCAGCATCGGCAAACTGATTTTCACCTGGCCAACCTGGGGCAACTGCATCAGCAGAATTTTGGGTACTCAAGGCAGCTGGATTGTGCTTACGCTTCGGTCCCATATTACTGGGGTGTCTGAGGTAATTGTACAAAAATGAGTCCTCGGACATTTGGGTTGGCATGGGAACCTTGCCATGTTCAGAGTGGGGTCTCGACGGAACAGGAGGCTCACTCTGAACACTTGCTTGTGATTGGTACGGGGGGAAACTTCTCCAAATTTTAGTAGGGTCATTGTCAACTGCAAAAGGTGGATAAACAAGACTAGGATACCTTGGCCAGAAGGAAGAGGCCATCCGTGTATGTTCACGGGGACGGTATGTCATTGGGGGATGTGATGGCTCTTTTTCTTGTGGAGTTTCTGAGGCTTGCTGATTTGACAAGTCCGTAGCAATGCTATTAGGGGGCAACCGCGCGTCTCCCTCTGTGAGACTGTAACTGCGTTGCCTGCTACTACGAGGGGCTGGCTGGCGAGTTGAGGTTTCATCAATGCTTCCAGTCTTCCTGAAGATGGTACCTTCAGAACATCTTCGCTCAGACTTCTTGGGCACAGTCCGACTTACCAAATCATGCAGCATGCTCTTCCTAGCCGATTCACCATTATTGTTGTCCACTGAAATTGGTGATAAGGCATCATGACTCTTGTTTTCCACAGTCTCTCCTTGTCTCTCAGCATGAGAAATGATCGGCTCTGAGCTCTGGCGTGGCAGTGCAGACTCCCGGCTGTATGGAAGAGACGAGTCAGTGAGGCTGGCTGAGCGAGTCATGTTTTGTGGTTCCTGGGGAGGTGACTTCTCACCACTAGGATCTGATGGCACTTCAGCATCCATATCCTCTATGGTTTCTTGTCGCCGCAAAAGTCCACGCAGGACAGATTCTGGTCTCCGTCCAGTCGCACCACCCCTACCTGCTGGTACAGGTGGGCTTTGCTTGGTCGCTTCTTCTGCTGCACTGTTCCGCTGTGAGGCATCTGTGTTTTGGGATGGGTGAACTGAGGGACTGTGGCGACTGGCTGACTCACTATTATTTCTTCCTTCTGCATCAATGTCAGTGGATTCCCCTGAGTAGGAAGCTTGTAGCAGTCTTCTACGCTTGGGGCACATAATCCGCACAGGGCTGACTGGTTCAACTTTGATGTAGTTCTCTTTACCAACTTCTGGCAGCTTGGGCGTCTCTGCATTTGGCTGGTATGGGGACTCTTCAGAGGTTTGCCTTGAGGTCCGCTCCTGGGAGCTGTCCTGCTGGGTGAGGAGGATGGGATTAGGCTCAGCGATGGCTGACAGGTCCTGATCTGTGGTGGAGGGGTTGCAAGAGCTGCCTCTTGACAGCACCTGCTCCTGGCGACTCTCACAAGCTGTAGGCGTTCCCCTCAGAAATTCCCCTTCTGCTGGAACACTGAGTGACGAAGCACTGTTGCCGCGTTCCTAATAGACAGACAAGATAAACCTTGAATCAGTGATGACTGAAAGTTATAGGTGGAAAGTTTACAACCTTCTTTTCTACAACCTCTCAATACTATCAGAGTCTTATGTATGAGGAATGATAAGTTCCTTGGGGATTTCAACTTTGTCTTTGAACACTGAGAAGTTTGGGCAAGTCAAAGGCTGACAAATTGTTACCAAATAGAGAGTCATTTACTTCTGCTTCTGCAATCATAAATAAGATCCTCAAAAATTCTGGTTTAATACTGCCAATTATTTGAACAAAGACGGAAGCAAGTATGAGAAGGGACACTTCAAGAGTAGAGAAAGCTTGTTAAAGTGAAATGTAGAACTTTGCGAATTCATGCCATTTAACAAAAAGTCAAAGTGCTGACAGAAATCTCACCATTTGCCCTCCATCTGGTAAGTTGGCCAGATTGCCTGTGCTGGATGTGACCCGCCCATTGTGGGGTTCATTCTCTGTCTGCTCTTCAGTACTCTGCCTTGACAGCTGTTCGTCATCCTCTGAGGAGCGGCCGACTCCCACGTGCCAAGTTGGTGGTGAGTTGGCATAGGGTCCGGTCTCGCCAAAGCACACTGCAATGCTGCGGGTGCCGTGGGCGGAGTCCAGGTGGCTGTTGAGCTGGGACCGGTCCTCAAAGACAAACAGGCACTGCTTGCAGAGAAAGCAGCGGCGAGGGAAGTGCACTTCAGACATGTGGCTGGCAATGACATGCTCAAGGGGACTGCAGAAGGAACAGATACGGCACTTGAAGACCTGCAGGAGCAACAGAATTGTAAACAGGTGTCACTTTCAGTCAACCAACCAGAGGATGAGGTACAACTGTGAGATCCCCTGGGTACACCATAAAATATCCACTGGATACACAAGATATACCCTGGGTACAGCTTGAGATCCCCTTTGTACACCAGGAGATATCCCCTGGATATACCATGAGATCCCCAGCGTACAAGAGGTCCCCTAGGATATACCATGAAATATCTCCTGGGTACACCGTAAGATCCCCTGGGTACACCATGAGATTCCCTGGGTACACCATGAGATCCCCTGGGTACACCATGAGATCCCCTAGGTACACCAAGAGATTCCCTGGGTACACCATGAGATCCCATGGATACAGAGTCAACAACAGGCCACCATGTCTGTGTGTTTGCCTGTAACCACTCAATCATTGTCCTCACTATGAAGCAGCATACACTACAGATCCTGTTCTCTATAGTCAAAATCATTACATTCAGTTTCACTAATACAGACACAGACGTTACATATAATAACATCTCATACTGCAAGAGTGGGGCAAAAATGGAGAATGCACATTGCTTCTTACAGCTATGAGACATGAGGAAAGTGTACACAAAAGTTTGAGCACGTGGTTACGCTACCAACAAAACTTCAGCGTAGTTTGAGCGATGCAAGACTAACCAAAGTTTTGGTCTCTTTGAATATAAAAACGCATTTCTGTGTACGATAACAGTGTCCATGCAGGAAGTTTCGCAGGAAGTTTTACTGGTAACTTCTCGAGAAGTTTGCGGTCACACTGCCCAAACTACGAGGAGCAAAAGACCGGGTAGTGAAACTATGTGTACTTTCGTGTAGGGTGACCATGGCTATTGTTACACATACAGTCAAACCTGTCTTAATGGTCACTTGTTTCATGCAACCACTATAAACTCTACCTTGCAGGGCTGCAGCTACATGCTTTTTATCTCCTGGACAATACTTTACACTGTACAGCTGCTACAGGTTTCACATTGAGCTCTATTTGTTGGCTTCCTCTTGGTCACTATTGTATATAAAGCTGCTGTTTTCACTTGGGTATTATTTTTGTGAATTTTGCAAATTAATGTTGGACCGCAAATTTATCAACACAAGAAAATATTGCCATGCCCTAGGGTAATAGTGCACTTACAATAGCCTTGGTGGTGTCTATTCGTGAAAACAACATCTCACGAAAATGTCGGTGACCTCCTCATTCGCATAAATATCTGTACGCGAAAATAACAGTTTATACAGTATGTTTTCTACAACAATTCCTGCATCTCACACAGTGGCTCTTCTTTCGGAACCATACCAAGAGAAAAGGGGGCTGTGACAACACTTCTTTTCGCACTCATTCACTTCTAAAACATGACGATTAATGACGTCTTGTGACCTTTTGCTTTCATATACAGGCAACTCCCCTTGTAACAAAATCCTTGGGACCGGCAGTTCTCTGTCGTTACATCAAAATTTTGTTATAGCCAAACAGCAGATTTTAAAATAAAATATGTAGATGGTAATTTGGGGATCTGAATTTTTACTTGTTGTAATGGAACTCTGTCATTCACTGTATGTCTGGGAATTACATGCATGATAACAGCTATAGATTATGTGATATCAAATTGGTTGCCAACCAGTACATAGTGTCCACATATGTGTACAAGTTGTCTTTTGTATGTATTTCCCATATGCAGTTGCAATACATTTAGGTTTGACAGTATTCTTTTTTTCTGTACACAAATTTCAGTGCCTTAAATGGTCTTCATGTCACTAAGAAACATGTACCTGGATGAGGTCGATGTAGTTTCTGAAGTGCTGGAGCTGGGAGTCAATGACCCGGACCTCAGCGAAGGGGTCCGCAGTGGGACTCCCCGATTCCCTCTGCTCAGTCATGGTTGGTATTATGTGATGTCCTGCCTGAAATTCTCACCCATCTGGCATGGTTCCCGTGGATAGCTGCAATGTCGCTCAATCAATTTACCCTGGAGGACAATGAGAAACATACAAGTACAAGTTTGAGGACCATAGTTAGGTTCAGAGGGAGTTACCTTGATAGTAGCTTAGTATCCAAGTTAACTTGTAGTTCTTAACTCCTGGGGCCTCTAACATTCCAGTGAGGAACCACATGAATGGACCTTGTAGATGGCTAATGCAAAGTTAGCACAGTGCTTGTACCCTACAAGAAATCTTCTGGTATAAAGAACATGTGTTGTTCAACGATAGTGGTATCCCCCCAAAAGTGTCATAGTTCATAGGCCCATGTAAACACAGTTAACAAGGAGTGCATAGTAAGGCTTGACCGTCCTGAGTTCTGCACTACTTGAAGTGAACAAACACCTGCAGACAAATGCTTAGTACTGTAAAACCAGAAATTTTCATGTGCATGAAACTTTCATTAAATTTTGCCAGGAGCCAAGATTTGTGATTTCAAGTAAAATGCACACAAAAGGCTTTTCCTACACAATGCATTGAATGCCATTGGCACTAACCCCTGTAATTCCATTAAACATTCCGTAAACACTCCGAAAATACAATATGTTATGTTGCTCATATTATATTTGTAAACCTAGCTGTGTCGTATCATATTAATTTGTATGCACCTTTAGTTTCATCATATTTTGTGTACGTATTTTCTTTGTAAAACATCGTTTATGAAAAAAAAATGCAGAAACCAATAAATCTAATCAAAGTACACAGACGACAGATAGAAAGAAAAAGAAAAAGAAATGCTGATTTATATTGAGAATATACGGCATATTTGAGGTTACAGCTGATACAATTACAAGACATAGTATATTCAT
>NW_027271969.1:0-5000 GCF_040938485.1 Diadema antillarum | reverse complement strand
AGATGCACAGTGGAGTAGAGATCGAAACTAAGTTTGGCGTACATCCGAACTACATGACTGATTATACACAGAACCAACCTGACCACCTTCAGTGCGCAAAAATCACAGCGTCAACAGAGGCTGGTGTTCATGATGATGCGCGGAGTCCAATCTCAATGTCCGGATTAAGAGCAAGTAAAAATTTCATAACATAACTCAAAAACAAATGCTGTGCACATTCTCCATTGCCGAGGACATCTGTGGAGAGCACGTTTCGGATAAACGCCGAATTCTCTTTGCGGTGCAGTAGAAAATTGCAGATTACTAAGCACTCGCCACAGGTGGTGGCCTCGCTGTAGAATCCAACCTGTTGGACGTGCGTGTGTGTGCAGAACAACAGTAAGTATACCGCGATAAGTGGACTTAGCACAACACAGCTATACACCGGGTTTATAATACATGGGAAGAGTGTATCTGCAAATGGCAAGATGGCACAGTTCTCGTGGGCTTGTGTTTTGTTTTGTTTTTGTTTTTTGTTGTTAATCACTGAGCGTATTATCTAACATGCGCTGAATCGGACATATTTCATCATAGGTCAATTTCATATGTTTGTTTATGAAATCAGAGAAGTAATACATTGTATATGGACCGGTGTGTTTGGTACATTATTTCAACTGGTATGCATGGTCTGTTGTGTACTAGTATATATTCATTTCCATCTCTCTATTGCCATATTTTTCAGTTCGTAGCATAATCGAATAGATGGTGTAAATTCCTATCTTTGAACATTCTCTACTCAGCATTTTTGTAAATTCTATTGTCCAATTAGGACAGTTGAGACGCCTAGGGTTCCTTTCATTGTTGTTGGACCAAAACAGCAGTACTTCGATGAGTCGTTAGTTACCTGTATTCCAATGCGGAAGTGACCCGGGCCGCTCCACAGTTGGTATACAGTGTAGTGCCCTAGTATTCTAATCATGCATTGCTTGCTGTGTTCTGAGGCGGTCACTGGCGATAGAATGGTATGGATACGTCTGGATACGTGTATGGATATAATACCAAAGAGATAGTATACTATCTCTCTGATGTAAACTCAAGCGCATCCATGTATTCGTGTAACACAATGCTTACATGCACAGTGATCAATAGTGGGTATTATGTTTTTAGGGCGTGGGAGTGATGCTGTTGCTGTTCTTCTTCTTAACCCTTTGCTCCTAAAGATTCTTGAAGATGTTCACACGGTTTAATGTATGACTCATGAAGGCAAGAAGGTTTTCCCTGTCAACATGTTTTTGACTTTATTCAACGCGATTTCCTGATATTGCATCATAATAATATTTATAAGGTCAACAAACTCTTAGACTCTCATTAGTGTATGAATGCTACATTCTATGCTGCATGTAATATCATTGTTTATCTCAATATTGCTTTGAAGAAAGCATGTAATTATGACAGTAACAGATCAGGTCATCTTTCTCTGATGGAAATAGGGAATATTCACTTTTAAGAAGTTATTGCACTATTTGAAATTGCGTCAGATCGTCTTACATTGTATGCCGTGACACTCCAAAATGCCCGTCCTTGACGACGTGTAATCTGAATGTTACATTATTGTTTTTGTTTGTTTTTATATTCTTTCTCAAGAAAAAGGAGACTCTGCGTTTTTATGATACAAAATGCAACTTCATGCAGTAAGGACTATACTTATACGTCTGTTGTTGAAGTTATGTACAGACCGCAGTAACACAAACACATAAACTCTCGTCTTCACGAATACATGTATATATATTATATATATATATATATATATATATACATATATATATATAATCGTATATAATCATACAGAGATGATAACGACGAAAGCCAGCAATATACGATTTACATGGAAATATTACAAGGACTAATGGATGCCTGAGTATAATAAAGGGATTACGTCAGTTGTTAATTACATATTATGTTCCGATTTATCCGAAAGTAAAGTACATACCGATCCCATACTGTTGTTTTGATACACACCACATGAAAGAAAGGAAGAAAGAATTCAAGAAATATAAGAAAACGCACTTTTGAATATAACATTCTAGCAATTAAACCTTTGAATATGTCCAAATTTGTTTCGAATGTACTTCGTCTTGTAATGAAAATGAATAGAGTGATCATTGAATATGATTTCAAGTAGATTTCTCGTTTCCAACTTGTTTTTTTTTGTAATGTTGCTTTCGTATCTTGTACTTCGTATGCTTAGTTGATAACTTTTGCTATATATTTCTCAGTATACATTGTAGTTTGAAAACAGTATAATGTAATTGTCAGTTAATTTGCTATCTTACTCAATTATCAGATACAGTGTATGTAAACATGTTATATTCTGTAGGTTTGCAACAAAATCTTTGCTGAATTGAATTGAATTCATCCCTAATAAACATGTATTATAACTTGATGCATTGTAAATAATATTGATATGAATTATTTTCCGTCGTTGATTCAAGACGAAAATTTCTTGTAGTGAGAACATAAACTAATGTTTGTACTCAATTATTTTTAATATCTATCATCAAAGTGGTGATATCTTGTTTCATCAGTAAGCCCGTCACGATCCATAAGGTACTGTAAGTGAAATATGAACTGAAATATATATATATATATATATATGTATGTATATATACACACACCTGTATATATAATATTACCCTCCTAAGATTCTCAGTATATTTCAGCGACAAACGATTCTATAATCCTAGCTTATATCGGGTTGACAAACTGTTCTCATGTCGTTCCTTTCTTCTGAGTCACTGAATCATTCCAAAGTACTTCAGAGTTTGGACAGAATTCAAGGATTTATGGAATGATATACATCGTCTTCCCTCTCTGCCCCCAGTTTAATTCTGTCTGTTATGATTTAACAACCATTCAGCAAATGGGGCCTCGCTTTTGATATTACCCGTTTTAAATCGACGTCGCAAATAACTTTTGTTTCACGAAAACATCACATGTAACTCGACAAGAGAACTCGTCTAGCACTTTTTGCAATCGCTTTGCAGAAAACTTATTTGTATACAATTTATATATACTGTATATATATATCTATATTTATGTATCTAACATGACTTGTGATGAAATAAATGGGTGCCATTTTTATCGTAGTAGTGCAAGATCAGGCACTATTTCAGAAATCGTAAAGTCCTTCGCTGGAAATACCGGATACACGATTTAAAAGTACCAATAATCAATGTTGTGAAAACACTTTATCTACTACTAGTATTATTACTGAGAAAGAAAAGTATGTGTACGTGTTCTTCATCAATGCATAGGCTGCACGAACACTATACTATACACCATTAGCACCATTATGATTCAATTTTCACTGAGTACCTGGGCCGAATTATAAAACTGCGCGTTGGCTACATAAACCATGCATTTGCCATGCACAATACATGTCAAATGGCTGTAGGGCCCAATAAGTCAGCTTTTGTTAATAGCACTGTGATTATCCGTCCTGCGTCTAATCATTAGTAAATGTACATGTAGGCCTACTTCTGGGACTTTTGCAGTGATGGCTGTTATGATGTTAGTCTAGGTTAGTGCATTCAACATGCAGTTTTCACCATAAAAGGATGAAGGCCATTATGCGGGGGAAAAGAAAATCAGAACAAAGGATAACGAATACGTGTACAATGCTTCTCTTAAATCCTCTTACTATCATTGTCTCGAAATCTCTCGGCTATTGTACACATTGTCTCGCCCTTGGTTAGCAAAGGGTTAAGAGCTGATGGTAGCTTTAAAAAAAAGAAAAAATAAGTTCTGTAGTTTCCTCTTCTGGTGAAACTACTGTGCAGTGAAGTTACCCATCACTGTTTTGTGGCTTTTATCAACAGACTGTAATGGCTTAGAACCGAACCTTGGACATTGAACAGTTCCATTAGTTCAGTGTTTGTCATGGGATCATTTTAAAGGCATAATTTACCATTTGCAGATGAAACAAAAACCCAGCCTAGTACTTCAGAATAGATCTAAGATATGAGTTAGGGATAGAAACAATCAATGTAGAAATTTGAACCAGTATAATGGATGTTAGGCATTGTTAAATATACAAAATGTGAACAATAGTTATATATAAAAAAAAAGTTAGACTAAACCGTCTGCAGTTATGGTTTAATGAGAAAAATAGTGATATTTTAGGCTTTATTGCAAAAAAATGTATGTGGTAGGATATTTTTTGATACAACTGCCCTACACGTATGCATCAAAACTGATATCTTGAATTTCTTTTTTTAAATCACTGATCCCAAAGATAGAAACAGGACCTTGAACAGCGCTTTCTTGCAGCTTGTGTTTTTTTTCCTTGAGGAAATTTTTGAATTGAGGGGCGTTTATCAGTTATTATTACCTACTTGCTTATGTGTATCGCAACATGAAGGCCAGATACATTGTATATCCCCCCCCCCCAAAGCTGAAAGAACTACTTTAATGCTAGTCCCTAATTTCCTGTCAAAAAAAACATACTAAAATAGAAGTCCTTTGTAAATCAATTCAATTAAATCAGGTATTCTGTGTTGCCTAATTTGAGAATAGACATTTATTGTTTTAGTGAAACGTCCCCATGTAATGCCAACTCGCGATTGTAATAATAATGCAGGATTCATTGTTCTTTTGTTGCAGGAGACAACGAGCGTATGTGACATTTATTTATATCGCATTGTTTTCACTGATTGATCGCCCTGTTTGTCTCCTGTCCTATTCTCTTCACAGGGCCTCACAGGTGTGACGCATACCTGAAAGGTGTATTTTTCTCCGAGGTACCTATAACTTCAGAACGGGTGGAATCAACTGGCCGTACATTGTGAAGAGTGAAAAAAAAAAAAAACACGTGTGATTCATAGGATTAGACGCTACGAAGTTAAATATGAGTTGATTATTTTTGTCATTGATGATACGGACAACATTGTCATCTTCAACATGTAAAGCAAGAGGCTGGTGAAAAGTGAAATGAAGTCAGATGCAGATGTTATGTGTGAGCG